>NC_056453.1:9253993-9256204 GCF_018296145.1 Oncorhynchus tshawytscha
TGGGGCATGTTTATTTAAGATGGTTAGGAAGGCATTTTTAAAAAATATCCAGGCATCCTCTACTGACGGGATGAGATCAATATCCTTCCAGGATACCCCGGCCAGGTCGATTAGAAAGGCCTGCTCGCAGAAGTGTTTCAGGGAGCGTTTTACAGTGATGAGTGGAGGTCGTTTGACCGCTGACCCATTACGGATGCAGGCAATGAGGCAGTGATCGCTGAGATCTTGGTTGAAGACAGCAGAGGTGTATTTAGAGGGAAGTTGGTTAGGATGATATCTATGAGGGTGCCCGTGTTTAAGGCTTTGGGGAGGTACCTGGTAGGTTCATTGATAATTTGTGTGAGATTGAGGGCATCAAGTTTAGATTGTAGGATGGCTGGGGTGTTAAGCATGTTCCAGTTTAGGTCACCTAGCAGCACGAACTCTGAAGATAGATGGGGGGCAATCAGTTCACATATGGTGTCCAGAGCACAGCTGGGGGCAGAGGGTGGTCTATAGCAGGTGGCAACGGTGAGAGACTTGTTTTTAGAGAGGTGGATTTTTAAAAGTAGAAGTTCAAATTGTTTGGGTACAGACCTGGATAGTAGGACAGAACTCTGCAGGCTATCTTTGCAGTAGATTGCAACACCGCCCCCTTTGGCAGTTCTATCTTGTCTGAAAATGTTGTAGTTTGGAATTAAAATTTCTGAATTTTGGTGGTCTTCCTAAGCCAGGATTCAGACACAGCTAGAACATCCGGGTTGGCTGAGTATGCTAAAGCAGTGAATAGAACAAACTTAGGGAGGAGGCTTCTAATGTTAACATGCATGAAACCAAGGCTATTACGGTCACAGAAGTCATCAAAAGAGAGCGCCTGGGGAATAGGAGTGGAGCTAGGCACTGCAGGGCCTGGATTCACCTCTACATCGCCAGAGGAACATAGGAGGAGTAGAATAAGGGTACGGCTAAAAGCTATGAGAATTGGTCGTCTAGAACGTCTGGAACATAGAGTAAAAGGAGGTTTCTGGGGGCGATAAAATAGCATCAAGGTATAATGTACAGACAAATGTATGGTAGGATGTGAATACAGTGGAGGTAAACCTAGGTATTGAGTGATGAAGAGAGAGATATTGTCTCTAGAAACATCATTGAAACCAGGAGATGTCATTGCATGTGTGGGTGGTGGAACTAATAGGTTGGATAAGGTATAGTGAGCAGGACTAGAGGCTCTACAGTGAAATAAGCCAATAAACACTAACCAGAACAGCAATGGACAAGACATATTGACATTAAGGAGAGGCATGCTTAGTCGAGTGATCAAAAGGGTCCGGTGAGTGGAGAGGTTGGTTGGTGATTTAGACAGCTAGCCAGGCCATCGGTAGCAAGCTAGCATAGGATGGAGGTCTGTTGTTAGCCACCTCTTGCGTTCTGTCAGTAGATTAGTGGGGTTCCGTGTGGTAGAGGGGATTAATCCAAATCACACAACAACAAAAATAAAAACAATAGATATAGTTATAGATGCCCAAGAAGAAAACATAATAATAATAAAAATAAATAAATTGTCCGATTGTCTATTCAGATAGCAGCCGGTAAGATAGCTAACGGTTAGCAGGCCGCAGATGGGCGTTCAGGTAACGTCGCGACGGAGGAGCCAGCCGGATCTCCTTCGGGTAGATAACGTCGGCAGTCCAGTTATGAAGGCCCGGTGGGGCTCCGCGTAGGCAGTAGAACGGGTCCGGATAGGTGACTGCAGCCCAGGAGTGATTGATGGAACTCAGGAGTGATTGACGGAGCTGGCTAGCTCCGGAATAATTGATGTTTGCTCCGGAATCGACGAAGGCCGATAGTCACACGGATAGCAGCTAGCTAGCTGTGAGATCCGGGTATGAATGTCCAGAGAGCAGTCGAAATCCAGGGACATGGAGAGAAATTGGTCCGGTATGTTCCGTTCCGTTCCGAGCCGCGCTGCGCCGTACAGAACTGGCGATAGATTTTCGAGCTAAAGGATAGCTGATGACCACAAACCGTGGTTAGCTGAATACTAACGATTTGCCAGTAAAGGAGCTAACTAGCTTCTGGATTAGCTTCTGGCTAGTTTCAGGCTAGCTTCTTGGAGGATTACAGATTTGAGGTAAATAATACTTTTTATAAATATAAATTGGTGAGGCGGGTTGCAGGAGAGTGTTTTGAAGATGAGTTGATGGAAAATAAAAATGAAATGTATGTGAAAAA